>NW_026652279.1:29836083-29868346 GCF_009828535.3 Hylobates moloch
CTTTGACAATGCTGAACAGTCATTCTCTTGTCTAGTTCACAGGACTCTGACAGGCCAGCTGAACAGGCATTCTTGAGGACAGTTCACAGATGCAGAAATACAGATCTAAATGGTAAAAGGACTTTTCCCACAAATGCACAAGGAGTTTAGGGGGCAGAGGTGGGACCAGGACCCCGATCTCCTGACCCTCGGCCTAGTGATCAGACCACCTTGTGGAACGAGAGGTCCTCCCTTTTCCTCCCCTCTCATCCTGGGTGGATGCTCACCACACAGCCACAGCTCTAGTTGAGCTTCCTGAAGCCAGACAAAGGAGAGAAATGTCTGCTCCTGGGGAGGGGCCAGTCTCCAGAAAGAACCCTATGTCCAGAAAATATGCACTTTCCTCCAGGTGAGGGAAGATCTTACCCTGGAGCAGCTACTAGAGAATGAGTTTTGTGGGACACCTTGAAGCCGGGGAGGTTAAGTAACTTGCTTGAGGTCACAGTGATTAAGTGGTAAAAGTTGGGGAGTCAGTTACCAAATTTTTTCAGCGCCTTCCTGTCAGCCCTGATACTAGCTTTCATAGGGGAAGGAATAGAGTCAGCAGATGTATTCAATGGGTAACAGGAATAAAACCTTGGCTTCCAGGACAGCAGTGGGGAAAAGGCTCTCCTTGGAGAAGAGCAAGTGGAGACAATCACGGTGAGGGCGGGAGATGTCCTCTTTCCCAGGGGACTGTGGCATCCATAGAAGAGATGAGAACAAGTAGCAGGTCAGGAGCTTTGGCCCACTTCTCTACCGTCAAGTATGAGCTCTGAGGTCCTTAGGGTCTGTTTTACCTGCAGATTAGAGAATTGGGGTGAAGAGAGAAATGAAGTAATGTAGCCATCAGATGGGAGTTTATCTGAGCCCTGGGTCCCTACAGGCCTGGCTAGATAGAAATGCTCTCCATTCACAGGGCAAAAGCAGCATGGACAAAACTCCTCTGAACTCCACTGCTGAGCAGGGGCCCCAGAAGGTGGTCTCCAAGGGGACGGAAAAACAGGACGACTAGGGCTGATTCACCCAGCACTATTGGACTTAACAAAGAGGCAAGGAGGGTCAAAGGCCTGGGGCAAGACTCCTCTGAACTCCACTGCTGAGCTAGGGGCCCCAGAAGGTGGTCTCCAAGGAGACGCGAAAACAGGACGACTAGGGCTAATTCACCACCCGGCACTACTGGGCTTAAAGAGGGAAGGAAGGTCAAAGGATTGGTCTCACCTTGAGGACCTCCTGGGGCTAGTTTGTGTCCAGCATACAGCTGGAGGTTTTAGAGAGGAATATGGTGCAGCTCCTGTCTCCACACCCCTTGTATCTTGTCCAGGAAGCAAAACTTGTGGAAATAGAGTTACGGACTCAAGAGCAGAAGAGAACACTTAAGGACCATCGTTGCCCCTCAGCCAGAGACCACAGTATGTCTGGAATTGGTGGGTTCTTGGTCTCACTGACTTCAAGAATAAGGCCACAAAACCCTCGCAGTGAGTGTTACAGTTCTTAAAGGCGGCATGTCTGGAGTTTGCTCCTTCCGGTGGGTTTATGGTCTCACTGGCTCAGGAGTGAAGCTGCAGACCTTCGCGGTGAGTGTTATAGCTCTTAAGGTGGCGCATCTGGAGTTGTTCGGTCCTCCGGGTGGGTTCGTGGTCTATACTGCCCTCAGGAACCAGGCTGCAGACCTTTGTGGTGAGTGTTGCAGCTACATAAACAGCCTTGACCCAAACAGCAAAACAACAAAGCTTCCACAGCGTGAAACCATCCCAAGCAGCTTACCACTGCTAGCTTGGGCAGCCTGCTTTTATTCTCTTACCTGGCCCCACCCACATCCTGCTGATTGGTCCATTTTACAGAGAGCCGATTGGTCCGTTTTGACAGGGTGCTGATTGGTGCCTTTATAATCCCTGAGCTAGACACAGAAGTTCTCCACGTCCCCACTAGATTAGCGAGATACAGAGTACTGATTGGTGTAGTCATACTCCCTTAGCTAGACATAAAGGTTCTCCAAGTCCCCACCAGATCAGCTAGACACAGAGCACAGATTGGTGCATTTACAAACCCTGAGCTAGACAGAGTGCCAATTGGTGTACTCACAATCCCTTAGCTAGACATAGTTTCCAAGTCCCCACCAGATTATCTAGATACAGAGTGCCAATTAGTGCATCCACAAACCCTGAGCTAGACAGAGGGTGCTGATTGGTGTGTTTACAAACCTTGAGCTAGATACAGAGTGCTGATTGGTGTATTTACAATCCCTTAGCTAGACATAAAGTTTCTCCAAGTCCCCGCTAGACTCAGGAGCCCAACTGGTTTCACCCAGTGGCTCCCGCACCGGGGCCACAGGTGGAGCTGCCTGCCAGTCCCGCGCTGTGCGCCCGCACTCCTCAGCCCTTGGGCTGTCGATGGGACCAGGCGCCGTGGAGCAGGGGGCGGCGCTCGTCCAGGAGGCTCGGGCGGCACAGGAGCCCACGGCGGGGCCAGGAGGCTCAGGCATGGCGCGCTGCAGGTCCCGAGCCCTGCCCCGCGGGGAGGCAGCTATGGCCCAGCGAGAAATCGAGCGCAGCGCCGGTGGGCCGGCACTGCTGTGGGACCCGGCGCACCCTCCACAGCTGCTGGCCCGGGTGCTAAGCCCCTCACTGCCCGGGCCGGCGGGGCCGCTCCAAGTGAGGGGCCCGCCAAGCCCATGCCCATCCGGAACTCTAGCTGGCCCGCAAGCACCGCGTGCAGCCCCGGTTCCCGCCCATTCCTCTCTCGCCACACCTCCCCGCAGGCTGAAGGAGCCGGCTCCCGCCTCGGCCATCCCAGGAAGGGGCTCCCACAGTGCAGCGGCGGGCTGAAGGGCTCCTCAAGCGGGGCCAGAGTGGACGCGGAGGCCGAGGAGGCGCCAAGAGCGAGTGAGGGCTTCCAGGGCTGCCAACATGCTGTCACCTCTGAACAGGAGCCACCCGTAGTTAAACAAGTTAAAAAGGCTCCACCTTCTGGAGCAGGAGGTGAGAGTGGAGGGGTAGTAACATGAGGCTGGGGCGGGGTACAGGGGCTCACACCTGTAATCCCAACACTTTGGGAGGCCAAGGCAAAAGGACTGATTCTGTCCAAGAGTTCAAGACCATCCTGGGCAACATAGCAAGACCCTGCCTCTACAAAAAATTCAAAAAACATTAGCCTGGAATGGTGGCATGTACCTGTAGTCCCAGCTGAGATGGGAAGCTGAGGCAAGAGGAGTTGGTTATGAAAGGGACTCAGCCGGGCGTGGTGGCTCACGCCTGTAATCCCAGCACTTTGGGAGGCAGAGGTGGGTGGATCATGAGGTCAGGAGATCGAGAGCATCCTGGCTAACACGGTGAAACCCCGTCTCTACTAAAAATACAAAAAATTAGCTGGGCGAGGTGGTGGGCGACTGTAGTCCCAGCTACTCGTGAGGCTGAGGCAGGAGAATGGCGTGAACCCTGGGGGGTGGAGTCTGCAGTGAGCCAAGATTGTGCCACTGCACTCCAGCCTGGGCGACAGAGCCAGACTCCATCTCAAAAAAAAAAAAAGGGACTTAGAGGTTACTCCATAGGAGTGGGTGTCCCCAAGTCAGCCCCTCTAATTCCTGGTGGTTCAGGAGATAATCATAGTTAGTACCAATAATACTGAATCACATAATCAGAAAGAATTTCCATTTTCAATGTCTCTGGGCCCTTCTGATTAAGAATAACATGGTGTTTATGACTCTGGAATCAGAGAGCATGGATTTGAATCCTGACTGTGACTTACCAGCTGTTTGACCTCAAGGAAGTTACTTAACCTCTCTGAGCTCTGGTTTCCTCATCCATAAAACGGGGATAGCAATCGTACCTACCTTATTGGGTTGTTATATTAACTTAGCTCACTTAAACTGCATATTGGTGACTATTACATCTAGGAGAAAGTCTCTGTGTACTGTTAATGTGTTTTTAACACGCCTTGCCCATTTTGAGCCCATGCTCACTTTTAATAAAGTATTAGAATGTATCTGTGGAGACACACTCTAATTTTCAGCAGACAGTGGTATCTGATTAGAATGTAATAATAACCTTGTTCCACTTTCCTGTTATTTTTGTCTTTTTTAATAGTTATTTTCAATTTACGGCAGATAATACTGGGTTTCTGTCTTGGGTAGTAACAAAGTTTCCTTTAAAAAATTATTTTGCTTGTTGGCAGGGGGAGGGAGAGCATCAGGAAGAATAGCTAATGGATGCTGGGCTTAATACCTAGGTGATGGGATGATCTGTGCAGCAAACCACCATGGCACACGTTTACTTATGTAACAAACCTGCGCATCCTGCACATGTACCCCTGAACTTAAAATAAAAGTTGAAGATAAAATAGTAATTATTATTATTAAGAAAGAAAATAATTTTTTTTAAGATGTGAGTTAAAAAGTTATAATGTAATATTAAAACTTTTAATATTCCTGGGTGCAGTGGCTCACGCCTGCAATCCCAGCACTTTGGGAAGCCAAGGCAGGTGGATTACCTGAGGTCAGGAGTTCGAGACCAGCCTGGCCAACATGGTGAAACCCTGTCTCTAGTAAAAATACAAAAATTAGCTGGGCATGGTGGTGCATGCTTGTAATCCCAGCTACTCGGGAGGCTGAGGCAGGAGAATCACTTGAACCTGGGAAGTGGAGGTTGCAGCGAGCCGAGATCGTACCACTGCACTCCAGCCTGGGTGATAGAGTGAGACTCTGTCTCAAAACAAACAAAAACCTTAAATATTAAAATATGTAATAAATAATACAGGTGGTTATAGATGTGGCAAAAGTTCTGGAAGTGGTATGTGAATGAATGAAGTTTGGGAGCTTCATTGTTGAGAGAAATCCTGGAGAATCCCTGGAGAGATTTGAGCAGGAACACTCAGACAAGAGCTGCACTATAGGAGGCCTGACTCAAGTGGGGCCAAGGATACTCTAAAACAGACAGGAGGCAGACAGTCCTCTGTCCTGCCTGGGGCTGAGAAGGGCCAGGGACAGGAAGGAGGGGGAAATTCGGGAAATTTGTGAATACTCATCTTACAAACAAATTGCAAATAGACATCTTTGACACAGTCTGAACACTTTGAATACAGGGCATTGAGTTATTTAAGGAATTATTTTTGTTAGGTGTGAAAATGGCATGGTGGCATGTAAAAAACAGCCTGGGTGTGGTGGCTCATGCCTATAATCCCAGCACTTTGAGAGGCCAAGGTGGGCAGATCACCTTAGGTCAGGAGTTCAAGACCAGCCTGGCCAACATGGTGAAACCCCGTTTCTACTAAAAATACAAAAATTAGCCAGGTGTGGTGGAGCACGCCTGTGGTTCCAGTTACTGGGGAGGCTGAGGCACGAGAATCACTTGAACCTGGCAAGCGGAGGTTGCAGTGAGCCGAGATTGTGCCACTGCACTCCAGCCTGGGCGATAGAGTGAGACTTCGTCTCAAAACAAACAAACAAAGTCATCCATTGGCAATGTGGGCTGAAGTGATTACTTGTGTCTGGAATTTGTTTTGAAGCACTTGAGCAGCAGAAAAATGTGGAAGAGGGAGAGACGAAGCAAGATTGGCTAATATTTGTAACAGTGGAAGCTGGGTGATTTGCTGTATTATTGTCTAACTGGGTATATATCAAAATTTCCATAATAAAAGTTTCCAAGGATGCAGTACATCACTGGATCCGTGTTCCATGGCATCAGAGAGGCAGTACTGTTTTCAGAAATGTCTGGACTGTGAATTCCATATCTTTGTTTAAACCCAGAATGAAAGCATTTAGTGACTGGACACCAGGACACTCCTTGCTATAAATGTTATGGAATCTCCGGTTGTGATTTCCTTTGGGCCTGGTGATTCCTTTCTAGAGTTGTCTGATCTACCAATATAGTTCTCTTCTTTAGGAAGGTTCCACAGTCTCTGGCAATAAATAACTGGGGGCTGTTGACCTTTATGACAAATACAGGAAGGGAAGGAAGAAATGGAGGGAGGGAAGGAGAGAGAGAGGGAGAGAGGAAGGAGGAAGGGAGAGAGGGAAGAAGGGAGAGAGGGAAGAGGGGAGGAAGGAAGAAAAGAGGAGGGGAGAGGGAAGAAGGAAGTGTTACCAAAACACCAGGGGTTTGGTCTAGGTCCTGCTGCTTGCTGCACAGAAAGCCAATTACTGAGACAAGTATTGCCAAGGAAGAAGCCTTTAATCAGCTGCTACAGCTGAAGAGATGGAAGCTCAGTCTCAAATCTATTTTCCTGACTGACTAAAACCAGGGGTTGGTGTAGCAGGCAAGAAATGTAACAATGTGTAAGAAAACAGGAACTTGGGAGGGGCAAGGAAGCAATCATGGTGAATGAGGGGTCAGGCACCTAGTGCAGTCACCTGGTTTCAGTTCTTTGATACTTTTTGTGAGAAGGCTGAAGGTCCTTTCCTGAGGAAGGAACTCAGATAAAACAAATGGAAGTTTCAATCTTTAACAGCAGAATGGTCAATTTCTATGTTTATCCAAAAACAACCCTCTATGGGATCCTTGGGGCCCTTTCAGAAGGAAGAAAAGGAGCAGGAGGAAGGAAAGAAGATAAAGAGAAGGCTCTTGAGATCATCTTGAGACCCAAGCCCTAAGTGTTTGGGCTCATCTCTGTTGGAAGGAGACAGCGCCTTCAGCCTTGGAATTCTCCCAAGAACTCTGGGCAGTAACTCCTCTGAGTGGTCTGAACTGAGCTCAAGCCCAGGCAGATGTCACAGAACTATTTGTCCCACCCACCCAATGACAGGAGCCTGAGGATGTGCAGATGCAAGCATGTGTGGCGGGACTCCTTTCCACTTCTACACTTGGAGAAGGCAGCTGCTCCTCAAGGCTTGGCTCATGAGTCCCCTCTCCCCCTTCCCTCTTCTGTGTACCTGTATTAGTCAAGGTTCCAAGAGAAACAGAACCAATAGACTTTATGTAGATGTACAGGAAGAGATTTATTGTGAGGGATTAGCTCCACAATTATGAAGGCTGAGAAGTTCAATAATCCTCCATCTGCAAGCTGGGGGTCCAGGAAAGTCAGTAGTATAAGTTCTAGTACCAGGAGCTCTGATATCAGAGGGCAAGGGAAGGTGGGTGTCCCAGCTCAAGCACAGGCAGCAAAGTTGCCCTTCCTCCACCTTTTGGTTCTATTAGGCCCTCAGCAGATTGAAAGATACTTACCTGCACTGGTGAGGGCAGATTTCTTTACTCAGTTTACTGCTTTAAATACTGATCTCTTCTGGAAACAGACACACCAGAAATAATGTTTTACCAGCAATCTGGGCATCTCTTAGCCTAGTCAAGTTGACACATCAAATTAGCCATCACCGTCCCCATGATTCTTCCCTCAGCCGTGGCACACATTGCACTGTGTGGTAATTATCGGTCAGTTAATGTCTCCCCTACTGGGCATAACAGTAATGAAAATAACTAACAGCTACCATTCACTGCAGGCTTGCCCTGTGCCAGCTTTTCTCCCAAGAGGTTTACCTCATGAGGTGGGTGCTATAACTTCTACTCTATAGAGGTGAAAACTGAGGCTCAGAGAGATTGGGTCACTTGCCCAAAATCACACAGTGAGAGCGGACTGAAGCTCAGCTCTGTCTTCTCACAAAGCAGTTGTTCTTAACCACATTTCTAACCGGCTTGCCTCTAGCTCCCCCTGTGCCTAGCGAATGGCTGGCTCTTTGGTAAATGCTTGAAGAAACACTCACCACTCTGACTCTTGACTTCCCTCCCAGTCTGGGGAGCCTGCCACCCTCCTCCAGCAACTTGCCTGCCTCATTCACTCCCAAAAGGTGTGATGGAATGAGAGTTCCACCTTGTTCACTTCAAGCTACAAACATCTTTCTCCATCCCAAAGAGAAGTGTCTCAGTCTTATAAATAGCCCTAAGCTGGGAGCTGAGAGACCCCATTTTGAGCTCTGGCTCTGGCTGTGTGACCTTCACAAAATCACATAACCTCCATGAGCTTCGGTTTCTTTGTAGGGCAAATGGAGAAACCCCCTGTCCCTTAGGGGAAGGCATCTGACAGTGCTCAGCAAATGTTCTTTTTTTTTTTTTTTTTTTTGAGACAGAGTCTCGCTGTCGCCCAGGCTGGAGTACAGTGGCGCGATCTCGGCTCACTGCAGGCTCCGCCCCCGGGGTTCACGCCATTCTCCTGCCTCAGCCTCCGGAGTAGCTGGGACTACAGGCGCCGGCCATCTCGCCTGGCTAATTTTTTGTATTTTTAGTAGAGACGGGGTTTCACTGTGTTAGCCAGGATGGTCTTGATCTCCTGACCTCGTGATCTGCCCGCCTCGGCCTCCCAAAGTGCTGGGATTACAGGCGTGAGCCACCGCGCCCGGCAGCAAATGTTCTTTTCAGTTTCCCGGGAGGGGTTAAAGAATTCTTCCAGCATCCTGCTGAGGTGGGCTGGGGTGTCACACACAGAGCACCAGGCCATGGACAGAAGCCTCTGCCAAGACCCAGGCAGAAGAAGTGGGGCCCAGAGGGAGCAGCCTGGTCCCCCCACAGGGCCAAGCAGATTGACTTCTGGAGCAAGGTGCTGCATCTGGGGGGCTTCTCTGCCGGCAACACCTGAAGCCCTGACCATGGGCCAGTATAAATGAGGAGGATTGTTTGTTAGCCAAACCCACCTTCAGACACCTGCAGGATACCTACCAGCTGGAGGCTCCAGGAGTGAGCCAGCCCTGCCCCTCACTGTAGGGGTGGGAGATGATAGAAATGAATCTTTATTCCCAAAGTCTACAAAACACTGTCACAGCCATAGCTTTCTTGTCTTCCTTGCTCCTCACCACTTCTCTCAGTTCAGTCCATTGCTCGAGCATCTACACTGTGCCAGGCACTGTACCAGGTGCTAGGTGGCAGGGAGGGTAAGTGCTATTGCATTTAACAGCAAAGGGCCAAGTAGTGAGGCCAGAACTTGAATGCAGGGACTCTGCTCTTAAAACCCCACTTCTTCCTATTACTAACTCTCTTACAGCCAAAAGAGATTTCTCAGTCAGCCATGGAGACAGAAAAAACAGCAGGACGGGAAATTGAGGGTGAGACAGAGGAGACATAGGAAAAGGGAGTGATATGTTTTGGGTCTGTGTCCCCACCCAAATCTCATCATGAATTGTACTCCCATAATTCCCACATGTTGTGGAGGGACCTGGTAGGAGATAATTGAATCACGAGGGCAGTTTCCCCCATACTGTTCTCCTGGTGGTGAATAAGTCTCACAAGATCTGATGGTAAGGGGAAAGCTGTTTCACTTGGCTGTCATTCTTTCTCTTGTCTGCTGCCATGTGAGACATGCCTTTCACCTTCCACCATGATTATGAGGCCTCCCCAGCCACATGGAACTGTAAGTCCAATAAAACTCTTTCTTTTGTAAATTGCCCAGTCTCAGGTATGTCTTTATCAGCAGTGTGAAAACAGACTAATACAGGGAGTGAGAGTAGAAATCCACAAAGGCCTCCAGGAGGCTGTGACAGTTGGTTTTGAAGGTTGGTTGGGGGTTGTTTGGTTGTTGTTTTTTTTTTTTTTAAATAACTTCTCCCACCCCCTGACAGAAGCAGCATCAATTCCTTACAGCAACTTGAGTAAAATACTGGTAAACAAATCGAAACAAAAATCTCCTGGAATTCCCACCATCCAGAAATAACCACTGTTGATATAGGTGTGTATATCCTTCATCTTTTTTCTATCCACAAATACTTACTTTGTTACGAATGTGAGCTCAGCCTGTACAGGCTGCTTTATGAGGTTCTAATGCAGGTTTCCCCCGGAAAGATGGGAGGCTGATCCTTCTTGCAGTGTCTTCCTGAGAGAGAAGGAAGGAGCATCTGATGGAGGGCAGGGATGTAAAGGAACCATGCATACTCAGACCATTCACTTGGGTGGGGATTGCTTTCTGCCCTCAGATATCTGGTAGACTAGACAAGTTCTCTAATCCAGGAGTGCTGAATTAGTAAGACTAGTGGGGCGGGTGTCTAAAACCACTTTCTCTAATCACCCTCCTCTCCATCTGTCTGCCTGTCTCTGTTTTTGAATTCATTCCACATTGTGAAAGGGAAAGGGGCTGTTGTTTATTAACACCCTAAATAGAAATCACCAAGCAGTATGAAGAATTTGACATTTTAGCCAATGTTTTTCTCAACAACTTTTTAAATGGCAGCTTTATATAGCTGCATCATAGTTTACTTGACCATTCCCTAGTGTGGACATCCAGGCTTTCTCCTCTGTCTTTTGAAATAAAATTAATCCTGTTAATCTGTGTGAAAGATGGAGTTAGAAGGGCTGTGGGGAGCAGCTAGGCTCAAGGCTTGGCAAACCCTTTGTGTAAGTGGCCAGAGATAAAGGGCTTTGAGTTTTGTAGGCTAGGCAGTGTCTATAGCAGCATGGTGGTGGTGGTGGTGGGGAAGCATTCTGGACACATAACATTGTTCCAGAAATGTAATTCTCTGCAAGTCCGGTTGCAGAAACTGCCTGTTGTAACTTGATAACAGTTGTATCTATAACTACTGAACTAACTTGCCGTAACTCTAGGACTAACTTTACCCACCACTGTTGCTCACCAACCAGAGCTTGCCAGCAGTTCCCCAGAACCTTACTGGTGTCAATGAACTTTATCAAAGAGCAATACATTTCTCCTTAAAAAAAAAAAAAACTCCAACCTCCTCTCTGTTCTTTGGACATACCAAAGACCACCCAGGCTGTGTGTATGCCCCAAACTGCAGTTCTTTCTTCACAAATAAAACAGTTCAATTTCAGATATTTGTTTCTGCATTTTTATTTTGACTTTGACAACATTAATAGCGAATTCTAAATGAATGAGTGTGGCTGTATTCCAAAAACAGGTGGCAGGCTAAGTTTGAGCTGTGGGTCACAGTTTGCCAAACCCTGAACTACAGCAAAGGTGGGAAAGTGCAGGATGTGTTGGGGAATAAAACATGAGAAAGTACACAAATATACTCTGCAGTATGGTATGCAGGACAGGAAGCAAAGAGAGACCCATGGATGCCCACTAAAGAACTAGGTAGCATTAACTCCTTGTGACAGAAACTGACTATCTGTTTCCCCTTTTCCATAGTAATAGCTGGGCACTTGGCTACATAGACTACATTTTCCAGGGCCTGAATATACACTACATTTTCCAGTGTGGCCAATGGGTTGTAAGTTAAAGTATCTAGTGGCAGCTTCTGAGAATGTTGCTTAAAACACATCTGGCATATGATCTTTGTCCCTTTTTTCTTTTCCTCAGTCCAACTAGCTGGAAGCCAGAATAGAAAGGTCACAGAATGCAAGGTTAATATATGAAAGTCAGTTGCATTCTTCCCTTTTTTTTTTTTTGAAATGGAGTCTTGCTCTGTTGCCCAGGCTGGAGTGCAGCGGCGCGATCTCGGTTCACTGCAAGCGCCACCTCCCAGGTTCACCCCATTCTCCTGCCTCAGCCTCCTGAGTGCTTGGGACTACAGGCGCCTGCCACCATGTCCAGCTAATTTTTTTGTATTTTTAGTAGAGACGGGGTTTCACGGTGTTGGCCAGGATGGTCTCGATCTCCTGACCTCATGATCTGCCCACCTCAGCCTCCCAAAGTGCTGGGATTACAGGCGTGAGCCACCATGCCTGGCCCGCATTCTTCTTTTTTATTTAGAGACGAAGTGTCTCTGTGTCCCCCAGGCTGGAGTGCAGTGGCGCGATCTCAGCTCATTGCAACCTCCGCCTCCTGGGTTCAAGAGACTCTTCTGCCTCAGCCTCCCAAGTAGCTGGGATTATAGGCGCCCGCCACCATGCACAGCTAACTTTTGTATTTTTAGTAGAGACAGGGTTTCACCATGTTAGCCAGGCTGGTTGTGAACTCTTGACCTCATGATACATCCGCCTCGGCCTCCCCAAGTGCTGGGATTACAGGTGTGAGCCATCATGCCCAGCCAGTTGCATTCTTATATGCCAATAGTGTATAGTTATAGAGTATATATGTATATATATGTTATTTATTTATTTATTTGAGACAGAGTCTTGCTCTGTTGCCCAGGCTGGAGTGCAGTAGTGCAATCTCGGCTTACTGCAGCCTCTACCTTCCAGGTTCAAGCGATTCTCCTGCCTCAGCCTCTCACATAGCTGGGATTACAGGCACCTGTCACTACGCCTGGCTAGTTTTTGTATTTTTGGTAGAGACAGGGTTTCACCATGTTGGCCAGGCTGGCCTTGAACTCCTGACCTCAAGTGACCTGCCTGCCTCGGCCTGCCAAAGTGCTGGGATTACAGGTGTAAGCCACTGTGCCCAGCATATATATATATATAGTATAACATCACCTTTAAAAAGAAATACTTAGAAATAAGCCTAACAAAATATGTATAAGATCTGTATATGGAAAACACCCTGAGAAAGAAATCAAAGAAGATCTAGATAAATGGGGAGATACTCTGTCTTCATAGATTGTAAGACTTCAATATTGTTAAGATGTCAGTTCTTCCCAATTTGATCTATTGGTTCAACACAATGCTAATAAAATCCCAGCAAGGTATTTTGTAGATACTAACACACTGATTCTAAAACTTCCATGGAAAGGCAAAAAACCTAGAGTAGCTAGAACAATACTGAAGAAGAGCAAAGTCAGAGAACTTACACTAGCTGATTTCAAGGCTTGCTATAAAGTTATAGTAATCAAGACAGTGTGGTATTGACATAAGAAATGAATAGATCAATGGGAAAGAATACAGAGCCCAGAAACAGATCTACAAAAATATAGTCAAGACTGGGCATGGTGGCTCACTTCTGTAATCCCAGCACTTCGGGAGGCCAAGGCAGGAGGATTGCTTGAGGCCAGGAGTTCAAGACCAGCCTGGGCAACAAAATGAGCTCCTCTAATTTCTAAAAATATTAGAAAAAAATATAGTCTGCTGGCCAAGCACAGTGGCTCACGCCTGTAATCCCAGCATTTTGGGAGGCCGAGGCAGTTGGTTCACGAGGTCAGGAGATGGAGACCATCCTGGCTAACATGGTGAAACCCCGTCTCTACTAAAAAATACAAAAAATTAGCTGGGCGCGGTGGTGGGTGCCTGTAGTCCCAGCTACTAGGGAGGCTGAGGCAGGAGAATAGCATGAACCTGGGAGGCTGAGCTTGCAGTGAGCTGAGATCGTGCCACTGCACTCCAGCCTGGGCGACAATGTGAGACTCCATCTCAAAAAAAAAAAGAAAAAAAAGAAAAAGAAAAATTGTACTTTATATGAAAACAGCAACAACAAAAAACCTACACACAGACCTTACACCTTCCAAAAAATTAACTCAAAATGAATCACAGGGCCTGGCACAGTGGCTCATGCCCATAATCCCAGCATTTTGAGAAGGCTAAGGCAGGTGGATCGCTTGAGTCCAGGAGTTCGAGACCAGCCTGGCCAATATGGTGAAACCCCACCTCTACTAAAAATACAAAAATGCATGCACCTCTGATCCCAGCTACTCAGGAGGCTGAGGTGGGAGGCTTGCTGGAGTCTGGAAGGCGGAGGTTGCAGTGAGCTGAGATAGCACCACTGCACTCCAGCCTGGGCGACAGAGTGAGACCCTATCTCAAAAAAAAAAAAAAAAAAAAAAATCATAGACCTAAATGCGAAACATAAAACTATAAAATGTGTAGAGGAAAATATAAGAGAAAATCAACGTGAGCTTGGGTTTGGCGATGAGTTTTTAGATACAACATTAAAAGCATGATTCATGAAAGAAAAAATAAGTTGGACTTTATTTCTTTTATTCATTTATTTATTTATTTTTTATTTATTGAGACGGAGTCTCACTCTGTTGACAGGCTGGAGTACAGTGGCATGAGCTTGACTCACTGCAACCTCTGCCTCCTGGGTTCAAGTGATTCTCCTGCCTCAGCCTCCCGAGTAGCTGGGACTACAGGCATGAGCCATCATGCCCAGCTAATTTTTGTATTTTTAGTAGAGACGAGGTTTCACCATGTTGGCCAGGATGGTCTCGACCTCTTGACCTCGTGATCCGCCTGCCTTGGCCTCCTAAAGTGCTGGAATTACAGGTGTGAGCCACGGGGCCCTACCCGAGTTGGACTCTATTAAACGTAACACCTACTGCTATACCAAAGACACTACTAAGAGAATAAAAAGAGAAGCCACAGACTGAGAAGAAATAATTGCAAATTACATTTCTGGTAAAGGACTTATATCAAAAAATATACAAATAACTCTTAAAATTCAACAGTAAGAAAACAAACAACCCATTTAATAATGGACAAAGATCTGAACCGATACCTCACCAAAGAAGATATACAGATAGCAAATAGGCACATTATAATTCTTAACCTCATTATTTTTTTTTGTTTTTGAGATGGAGTCTCGCTCTGCCCCCTAGGCTGGAGTGCAGTGGCGCGATCTCGGCTCACTGGAACCTCTGCCTCCTGGGTTTAAGCAATTCTCCTGTCTCAGCCTCTGCTGGGACTGCAGGCACCCGCCACCACACCCATCTAATTTTTGTATTTTTAGTGGAGATGGGGTTTCACCATATTGGTCAGGCTGGTCATGAACTCCTGACCTCAGGTGATCCACCCACCTCGGCCTTCCAAAGTGCTGGGATTACAGGTGTGAGCCACCGTGCCTGGCCAACCTCATTTGTTTTTAGGGAATCACAAATTAAACCTAACAATGAGCAATCACTACACACTTATTCTAATAGCTAAAATCCAAAAAACCGACACCACCAAATGCTAAGTAAGCAACTGATTCATTGTTAGCGGGAATGCAAAATGGTACAGTCACTTTGGAATACAGTTTTGGCAGTTTCTTATAAGCTTACCTTATATATAGCTTACCATACCTTCCAGCCAGCAATCACACTCATAGGTAATTATGCAACTGACCTGAAAATTACCTCCACACCAAAGCCTGCACGTGAATGTTTATAGCAGCTTTATTCATAATAGCTAAACACTGGAAGCAACCAAGATGTCCTTTGATTGGTGAATGGGTAAACTACGGTACATTCATAAAATGGAATATTCTTCAGCAATAAAAGGAAATGCAGCCTTCCTTCCCTTCCCTTCCCTTCCCTTCCCTTCCCTTCCCTTCCCTTCCCTTCCCTTCTCCTTCCTTCCTTCCTTCCTTCCTTCTTTCTCTTTCTTTTTCTTTCTTTTCTTTTCTTTTCTTTTCCTTCTTTCCTTCTTTCCTTCTTTCTTTCTTTCTCTTCTTTCCCTCTGTGGCCCAGGCAGCAATCTCCTCGTCTCGCTGCTGCCCCGCGCCGCGGACTGCCTGGGACTGCCGGCGCGCGCCACCGCTGCCTGTTTTTTCTCCTTTGCCTGCCGGCGCGCGTTCGCCATCTTGGCCACACTGGTCGCCAGCTCCTGACCCCGAACGCTCTGCCCGCCTCTGCCTCCCAGGGTGCTGGGACTACAGACGGAGTCTCGCTCACCCGGTGCTCGGTGTTGCCCGGGCTGGAGTGCGGTGGCGTGGTCTGGGCTCGCGGCAGCCTCCGCCTCCCGGCCGCCTGCCTTGGCCTACCAGGGTGCTGGGATTGCAGCCCCTGCCCGGCCGCCGCCCCGTCTGGGCGGCCACCCATCGTCTGGAGGTGAGGGGCCTCCCCGCCCCCATCGTTGGAGGTGAGGGCCTCGACCCATCGTCTAAGTGAGAGTGCCTTGCCCGGTGCCCCGTCTGGAAGTGAGAGTGCCTCTGCCCGGCCACCCTTGTCTGGAAGTGAGAGGCCTCTGCCCGGCCACCCTTGTCTGGAAGTGGGGGCCTCTGCCCGCCACCCGTCTGGGTGAGGGCCTCTGCCCGCCGCCCCGTCTGGAAGTGAGGGCCTCTGCCGGCCCGCCCCGTCTGGAAGTGAGGGCCTTTCCGGCCCGCCCGTCTGGAGTGAGGCCCTGCCGGCCGCCGTCTGGAGGTTGCCCGGCCACCCATCGTCTGGGAAGTGAGGAGCGCCTCTGCCCAGCCACCTATCGTCTGGGAAGAAGTGAGGAGCGTCTCTGCCTGGCCACCCCGTCTGGGAAGTGAGGAGCGCCTCTGCCCGGCCGCTCCGTCTCGGAGGTCTACCACGGAGGCCAGAAGCAATGTGGGGGCTGGACGTGGTGGCTCACGCCTGTGGTCCCGGCACTCTGGGGGGCGAGGCGGGTTGATCACTTCGGGCTAGGAGTTCGAGACCAGTCTGGCCAACATGGCGAAACATGAAAAATACAACAGACAAACCAACCAACCAACTCAGTGACAACAAAACAGGTCTACCCTGGAGTCATACTCTAATTTTTTCTATTTTCCTCCCTTTCTGATCCTTTATCCCACTTTCTTTTTCTTCCTCTTCCTTCTCCCTCTTCTTTGTCAAATAGAGAATTGAGTTATTATCACTGATCCATATAAAGTCCCTCTCTCATTTATTTTAACTCCCACCCCCCATTTCTATTCCCCGACTTCCCATGTGCAACCTTCCTAATATGTTTGATACGCATCTTTTTGTTTGTATGTATTAGAAAATGTTTATTGTTTTTGTGTGCAAAAAATTAATAAAAAATAAAAATAAAAATAAAAAAATAAAAGGAAATGCACTATTGTTGATGATAAACAGAACCAGACATTAGTTAGAGCAGTGAAAACATTTTATTCAGTAACTACTGACAGCAGGGGAAAGAGCTGAGCTCCATTCCAATCTGTGCAGAGGTGATTTGGATGTTTTAAAAGGAGAATGAGGGAGCCAGGAAGGCGGGCCTCTGTAGAATCAGAAAAGTGAAAAATTACAAAGGGTTGGTCAGTGCAATTAGGCCAGCTGTGTTTGTTCTATCCCCCCTCAGAGAGTGGGAGACAGAGGCCCTAACATGAAATGTTCCTGATGATTACATTTCAAAGGAATGGCTCTCAGGTCCTTGAGAGAAACGTTTCTGAGTTATAAGAGATACATATTCGCAATTGTAAGCTGTTTCTAGTAAATGCTTTAAGAAAGGGAGGTCAGAGGCTTATCATGAGATATTGGCTAGAATAGACAGTAAGTTCTCCAGGCAGCTTGAGCTTTCTCAGACAGGCATTTTAACAAGGTCTGGGGTCATTTTAAGGATATGTTCTTATGGTCAAATCTCTTAGTGCAGGTGTTTAGATGGGTTGTTACATGCCAAGAGTTCTGCAATCCCCTCCCCTCCCTTCCCCTCCCCTCCGCTCCCCTTACCTTTTTTCTCTTTTCTTTTCTTTTCAGATGGAGTCTTGCTCTGTTGCCCAGGCTGGAGTGCAATGGCATGATCTTGGCTCACTGCAACCTCCACCTTCAGGGTTCAAGCGATTCTTTTGCCTCAGCCTCCTGAGTAGCTGGGATTATAGGTGTCCTCCGCCACGCTCAGCTAATTTTTGTAGTTTAGTAGAGACAGGGTTTCACCATGTCAGTCAGGCTGGATTGAACTCCTGATCTCAGGTGATCTGCTCACCTCAGCCTCCCAAAGTGCTGGGATTATAAGCATGAGCCACTGTGCCTGGCTGAGTTCTGCAGTTCTCATGGAAAGACATAGATGAGGCCGGGCGCGGTGGCTCAAGCCTGTAATCCCAGCACTTTGGGAGGCCGAGGCGGGCGGATCACGAGGTCAGGAGATCGAGACCATCCTGGCTAACACGGTGAAACCCCATCTCTACTAAAAATACAAAAACTTTAGCCGGGCATGTTGGCGGGCGCCTGTAGTCCCAGCTACTCGGGAGGCTGAGGCAGGAGAATGGCGTTAACCCGGGAGGCGGAGCTTGCAGTGAGCCGAGATGCGCCACTGCACTCCAGCCTGGGGGACAGAGCAAGACTCCGTCTCAAAAAAAAAAAAAAAAAAAAAAAAAAAAGAAAGACATAGATGAATCTTTTTTTTTTTTTTGACATGGAGTCTCGCTCTGTCGCCCAGGCTGGAGTGCAGTGGCACAATCTTGCTTCACTGCAAGCTCTGCCTCCTGGGTTCTGGCCATTCTCCTGACTAAACCTCCCGAGTAGCTGGGACTACAGACAGGCGCCCACCACCACGCCTGGCTAATTTTTTTGTATTTTTAGTAGAGACTGGGTTTCACTGTGTTAGCCAGGATGGTCTTGATCTCCTGACCTCATGATCCACCTGCCTCGGCCTCCCAAAGTGCTGAGATTACAGGCGTCAGCCACCGTGCCCAGCCAACATAGATGAATCTTAAATGCATATTACTAAGTAAAAGATGTCAGTCTGAAAAGGCTATATCCAAGCCGGGCGCGGTGGCTCACGCTTGTAATCTCAGCACTTTGGGAGGCCGAGGCGGGCAGATCACGAGGTCAGGAGATCGAGACCATGGTGAAACCCCGTCTCTACTAAAAATACAAAAAATTAGCCGGGTGTGGTGGCGGGCGCCTGTAGTCCCAGCTACTCGGAGAGGCTGAGGCAGGAGAATGGCGTGAACCCGGGAGGCGGAGCTTGCAGTGAGCCGAGATCGAGCCACTGCACTCCAGCCTGGGTGACAGAGCGAGACTCCGTCTCAAAAAAAAAAAAAAAAAAAAAAAGAAAAAGCTATATCCTGTATGCTTCCAACTATATGACATTCTATAAAAGGCAAAATTATAGAGACAGTAAAGAGATCAGTTGTTGCCAGAGGCTCCAGAAGAAGGAGGGAGAGGTGACTAGGTAAAGCAGAGGCAATTTTTTTAGGAAGATGAAGGTATATACAGCAACTATATATAATACTCTAATAGTGAATTCACAACTCTATGCATTTATCAAAACCTATAGAACTTTACAGCACAGAGGAATCCTAACGTGCAAAGTTTCTAAAGTCATTTAGGAGGCCAGGGGATTCAGGGTGGAAAGCAGAATGTGATGAAACAATGCAACTATATTATAAATGTATGCAACAACCTCACTGAATGCAGGGTGGGAGAAAAGTGCTGACCTAAGTAATGCAGGCAGACCCCAAAATTGGGGCTCAGCCTGGGAGGGTTCTTGGCTTCACTTAGGAAAGATTTCAAGAGGGAGCCAACAGTGAAGAAAGCAAGTTTATTAGAGCAACGTTGTACAGCAAAATGGCTGCTCCATAGACAGAATAGGGCTGTCTTATAGGCAGAGTGGCCCAGAGTAGCACTCCTGGATTGCTGGCTAGCTCTATTTATACCCACACTCAATTATATGCTAAATAAGGGGTGGGTTATTCACAAACTTTCTGAGAAAGGGGCAGGGAGTTCCCAGAATCATATAAGGTAACTTCTGGGTCGTTGCCATGGCAGCATTTATAAACTCCCATGGCAGCATTTGTAAATTGTCATGGCACTGGTGGGAGTGACATGCCAATGCAAATAAGCAGTGAGGGTAACTAGAGGTTGCTTTCGTGGCCATCTTGGTACTAATTGGTTTGAGCTGGCTTCTTTGTAAATTCTGTTTAGATAAGGAGGGTTGTGAAAAGTCTTGTTGATCTCCTACCTCATAAGTAACTTTGGAAATGAATGGAATCTGCAAAACTAAAGGCACAGGAAGATATACACAAGCACTATCCTCTAGTCTGTGAAGTTGTTTGCCATGGGGTACAGGTTAACCATTGTGATATCACTATACATATATACTGGAATTGAAGAATTGGGTAAATGAGTGGCCAGGATTCTCATTGTTGGAGTAGGAGTTATAGTGAAACAAGGAGAGGAAGCTAGAGTTATCCATTGGATAATGGATTCAAGTTGGACACATCAGTATAAATTTGTGTTTAGCTTAATAGAGACACAAATGGTTACATATAGAAATATATGTAGGTATGTGGATATGCATGGATTAGTATACATACATCTATCTCCTTGTCTATCAGCTAAGAGAATCTACAAGCAATGGCACCCCAGTAGAAACAATTAGATCTAGCAGCCAAAACTTGATTTCCTTTTTTTTTTTTTTTTTTTGTGACGGAGTCTCGCTCTGTCGCCCAGGCTGGAGTGCAGTGGTGCGATCTCGGCTCACTGCAAGCTCCGCCTCCCAGGTTCACGCCATTCTCCTGCCTCAGCCTCTCCAAGTAGCTGGGACTACAGGCGCCCGCCACCACGCCCGGCTAATTTTTTTGTATTTTTAGTAGAGACGGGGTTTCACCGTGGTCTCGATCTCCTGACGTCGTGATCTGCCCGCCTCGGCCTCCCAAAGTGCTGAGATTACAAGCGTGAGCCACCGTGCCCGGCCCCAAAACTTGATATCTAATACCATTCTCCAGTAAGAGGAACCAGGGATACTTGGAGAAATGGCTGATTTTCAGGAAATACGCAAGATGAGCCTGAAGCATCTTCTAATGCCAGTAAATAAGGAAGTGCTCAAACACACACACACATACACACACACACACACACACACACACACACACACACACGATCAGAGGGTATGTCAAAGGAACACAGGAACCAACTGAAAGAGTTCCCAATGGCCAAAGCTGGAACAATTTGAGAAAAAAAAAAAAAAAAGTAAAGCAGTATTGGATTAGAACTCAAAGAATAAAATATCCATAAGTCCATACTTATATAAATAGATGATTAAATAAATAAATGCGGGAGAAAAATGAATATCTAGTGCAGAACAATTTCTTTTTTTTTTTTTTTTTTTTTTGAGACAGAGTCTTTCTCTGTCCCCCAGGCTGGAGTGCAGTGGCGCGATCTCGGCTCACCGCAACCTCCACCTCCTGGGTTCACGCCATTCTCCTGCCTCAGCCTCCCGAGCAGCTGGGAATACAGGCGCCCGCCAACACGCCCGGCTAATTTTTTGTGTTTTTAGTAGAGACGGGGTTTCACCGTGTTAGCCAGGATGGTCTCGATCTCCTGACCTCATGATCCGCCCGCCTCAGCCTCCCAAAGTGCTGGGATTACAGGCTTGAGCCACCGCGCCCGGCTAACAATTTCAAATAATTTATGTAGATAATCCTCCCTTAAGGAAGTGGTGCGTAACACCCCACTCCTTAAATGTGGGCTGCACGTAGTGACTTTCTTTTGAAAAGTAGAGTATGGAAAGGGAGGTGGGGGAAAGGAATAATTTTATAGTGAAGAAACCAGACAAACAATACCTCAAGCTACGTAGTGGAGATTAACATCAACAGTGATAATTCATGCTGATAGTATGCACCCCAGATATGTGATGAGAATGACACTTTACCTCTGTGGTCTTCCTTGGAGGAGCTCATTACCCCAGTCTAACTATAATAAAAACATCAGACAAATCCAAGCTGAAGGTCATTCTATAAAATACTTGAACAGTACTCCTCAAAACTGTCAGCATCATCAAGAACAGGGAGAGTCTGAGAAACTGTGATACGGTTTGGTTTTGTGTCCCCACCCAAATCTCATCCTGAATTGTAATTCCCATAATCCTCATGTGTCAAGGGTGGGACCAGGTGGAGGTAATTGGATCATGGGGGTGGTTTCCCATATGCTATTCTCGTGACAGTGAGTGAGTTCTCACAAGATCTGATGGTTTTATAAGTGTCTGGCATTTCCACTTCTTGCCCTCACTCCATCCTGCCACCCTGTGAAGAAGGTGCCTGCTGCTCTTTTGCCTTCTCCCATGATTGTAAGTTTCCTGAGGCCTCCCCAGCAATGCAGAACTTGAGTCAACTAAGCCTGTTTCCTTTATAAATTCCTCAGTCTCGGGTATTTCTTCATAACAGTGTGAGAACAGTCTAATACAAACTGTCATAACCAAGATGAGCCTAAGGAGACATGACAACTAAAGGCTGTATCCTGGAACTAAAAAAGTACATTAGGTAGCCGGTCGTGGTTGTTCATGCCTGTAATCCCAGCATTTTGGGAGGCTGAGGAGGGCGGATCACTTGAGGTCAGGAGTTAGAGACCAGCCTGGCCAACATGGCAAAACCCCATCTCTACTAAAAATAGAAAAATTAGCCAGGCATTGTGGCGCACGCCTGTAGTCCCAGCTACTTGGGAGACTGAGGCAGGAGAATCACTTGAACCTGCGAGGCAGAGGTTGCAGTGAGCCGAGATCGTGCCACTGCACTCCAGCCTGGGTGACAGAGTGAGACTCTGTCTCAAAAAAAAAAAAACCCCAAAACCAAAAAACAAACAAACAAAAAAAGGACATTAGGTAAAAACCAAGGCAACCTGAAAGAAATATAGTCTTTTAGTTAATAATAATGTATCAACAGTGGTTCATTAATTGTGACAAATATACCATGTCAATGTAAAATTGTTAATAATATAGGGAACTGGATGTGGAGATATAGGAATCTTTCTACCATGTTCACAATTTTTCCATAATTCTAAAACTGTTCTAAAATTAAAAGATTATTTTAAGAAATGTGAGGAACAAAGAACTAAAAACTGGATAGAAAAATGGGAGAAAGATATGAATAGATAATTCACAAAAAGATATAAAAAGGGCCTCCATACATTTGAAAAAAATCAAACTCATAATTAGAGAAATGCAAATTAAAACAACACCGAGATACAGTTTCTCACCCATAAGATTGGCAAAGACTAAAATGCATGACAACACATGTATTTGCATAGCACATAGGCTGTGGGGCAACAGACATTTTCCTACATTGCTGGTGAGAATGCAAACTGGTGCAGCTCTTGTGGAGGAGAATTTGACAGTAGCTAAGAAAGCTACAGATGCGGCTGGGCGCGGTGGCTCACGCCTGTAATCCCAGCACTTTGGGAGGCCAAGGCAGGCAGATCACTTGAGGTTAGGAGTTTTATACCAGCCTGGCCAAAATGATGAAACCCCGTCTCTACTAAAAATACAAAAATCAGCCAGGCATGGAATGGCATGAACCTGGGAGGCAGAGCTTGCAGTGAGCCAAGATCATGCCACTGCACTCCAGCCTGGGCAACAGAGCGAGACTCCGTCTCAAAAAAAAAAAAAAAGAAAGCTACAAATGCATTTACCTTTTGACTCGGTAATCCCTCCCCTTAGAATCTACCTGAAGATAAATAAAAAATATGTGGCTGGGCGCGGTGGGTCACACCTGTAATCCCAGCACTTTGGGAGGCTGGGGCGGGAGAATTGCTTGGGAGGTCAAGTGTTCAGTGAGCTATGATCGTGTCACTGCACTCCAGCCTGGGTGACAAAATGAGACCCTGTCTCAGAATAAAAGAAAGAAAATGCATATTTATGAGGTTATTCATTGCAGCAGTATTTATAATTACAAAATATTGGAAAAAACTTAAATGTCCATAGAGAGGAGAATGGTTGAATAAACTATGATATCTCCAGCAATGGAGTACCATATAGCTGTAAAAATGGATGAGATCTCTATGAGTTGATATGGGGTGATTTCCATATACACAGTTAAGGGGGAAATAAATCAAAGTGCAAAAAAGTATCCATGGCGTGCTACTGGTCGTGTAAGAAAGAAGAGGTTATAGGAAGATACACATTTCTGCTCATTTGTGCAAAAGAAATCTAGCAAAGGTAAACCAGAAATTAAAGAGATTGGCTACCTACAGGGGGTATGTAGGACTGGGGTGACAAGAAGGAAGGTATGGAAGCGACACTTTACTGAGTATACCTTTTTGCTTAGCTTTGACTCCAGGAACAAGAGTAATATTTCACATACTCCTCAAATAAAAAAACAATTAAAACCAACCAGAATGTTGGGGAAACCCAAGCTGGAATACAAACACTAGCAAATAAACCTAACTGTATTCCAAATGAATAACAGACCATACCAAATGGACAGAAAAAAAAAGACCTAACTTAAGTAACTGTGGAATATAGAATTTGAACTGGATTCTGTAAGGCTACAGACAAAAAGAACTGCATATAAATACTGTACTCTAGCAAATTTGTTTCTCACTGAGGTATGGGTTAGCAATTCTGCAAGTAGTGTATATGTATACTAGGACTGAACAAATAAATAAATATAGATAATGAGAACAAGATTTATCACTGTCAAAGAAAATAGTTACAAATGGCTGCGTGTGGTGGCTCACGCCTGTAATCCCAGCACTTTGGGAGGCCGAGGTGGGTGGATCACCTGAGGTCAGGAGTTCAAGACCAGCCTGGCCAATATAGAGAAACCCTGCCTCTACTAAAAATACAAAAATTAGCTGAGTGTGGTGGTGTGTGCCTGTAATCCCAGCTACTGGGGGGCTGAGGCAGGAGGATCGCTTGAACTTGGGAGGCGGAGGTTGCAGTGAGCCAAGATCGTGCCACTGAACTCCAGCTTGGGCAACAGAGTGAGACTCCGTCTCAAAAGAAAAAAAAAAAAGAAAATAGTTACAAATAAGGAAAGATAGAAGGATAGAATGAACCTTTGGTGTTGGGTTGAAATCAGAGATATCAGTATGAACTTGTGGGGTTTTTTTTATAGATAGAGATGTATGTGTGTGAGAGTTAGTATACACATACATATTTCATAGCTTTGTCCTCTGAGAGGGCCTAGAAGGAATGATGTCTCAGTAGCAATGAGCATAGCCAGAACCCAGAT
Organism: Hylobates moloch; assembly: GCF_009828535.3. Taxonomy (NCBI): domain Eukaryota; kingdom Metazoa; phylum Chordata; class Mammalia; order Primates; family Hylobatidae; genus Hylobates; species Hylobates moloch. Next base: position 29,860,444 of record NW_026652279.1, read on the forward strand.
CTTGGTTTCTAAGTGCCACTTTCCAATAAAAGGAACCAGTGCTCCTTAGAAAAGTGGATGGTGATTATAGGGTTGGAACAGGGAAAATATAAGATAAGCCTAGAACATCTTTTGTTATAAAAGAAAGAAAGAAAGAAAGAAAGAAAGAAAGAAAGAAAGAAAGAAAAGAAAAGAAAGAAAATGCTCCAAAAAGAATGGGGGCTTGTCAAAGGAACATAGGAGCCAACTTGAAGGAGCTCTCAATGGGCAAACCAAGAGCAATTTGAGCAACAAAATAAATAGTAATGCTATTGGATTGTAACCCAAAGTACAGAATGAGTATACAAAGGACCACATGTTTATTTATTGATTTTTAATTTATTATTATTATACCTCTGAACTTTTTATTGGCCTCCTGCTCCCCAAAGGGTACCCTGCTTCTGGTGGCTTAATGTCTCAGAACTTTGGTGTCGTTGGTCTCAGACACCACTTTGCCATCCACTATCCAGCGGGTGGTGGTTTTTGGATGGTTTGCGTGGAGTTGCTGCTGTCCAGGGCATCACCAAGATTGAAGTCCTCGCCATCTTCCAGCAGGCGGCAGTAGGTGGCAATCTCAGCCTCCAGCTTGACCTTGATGTTCAGCAAGGTCTCGTACTCCTGGGCCTGGCTGTCCCTCTGCCCGAGTCAGTGCCTGCTCTGACTCCAGGTGCAGTAGGATCCTGCTGAGCTGCTCTATCTGCAGGGTGTAGCGGGCCTCCACCTCCCTCAGGCTGTTCTCCAAGCTGGGCTTCAGATTTCTCATGGAGTCCAGCTTGATCTCCAAGGACTGGAATGTACATCTCAGCTCTGTGAGCATCATCTCAGCAGCTCCAACCTCGGCGGACTGCGTGGTGACCACTGTGGTGCTCTCAATCTGCTGAGAACAGTACTTGTCCAGCTCCTCTTGGTTCTTCTGAGCCAGCTTGTCATATTGGGCTTGGATATCCGCCACGATCTTCGTGAGGTCCTGAGATTTGGGGGCATCTACCTCCACAGTCAACCCAGAGCTGGCAATCTGGGCTTGTAGGCCTTTTACTTCCTCTTCGTGGTTCTTCTTCATGAAGAGCAGCTCCTCCTTGAGAGCCTCAATCTCTGTCTCCAGCTGCAACTGAGTGACATTGGTGTCATCAATGACCTTGCAGAGCCCATGGATGTCGTTCTCCACAGACTGGCGCATGGCCAGCTCTGTCTCTTACTTGACTCTAAAGTCATCAGCAGCAAGATGGGCATTGTTGATCTGCAGAACGATGCGGGCATTGTCCACAGTATTTGTGAAGATTTGAGCCCTCAGGTCCTCAATGGTCTTGAAGTAATGGCTCCAGTCTCTGACCTGGGGTCCCTTCTTCTCCAGCTGCTCCCGGATTTTGCTCTCCATCCTCTGGTTCTCGGTCTCCAGGCTCCTCACTCTGTCCAGGTAGGAGGCCAGGTGGTTGTTCAGGCTTTGCATGGTCTCCTTCTTGTTCTGGATGCCTCCCATTCCTGCCAGACCCCCAGCCATCCCCGAGGCCAGGCCCCTGGACCCCATGCCACCCCGGAAGCTGGTGGATCGGGACACGGAGATCCGGGAACCAGAGCCCCCAGAGCCTGCAGAGACGCTGGCCATGCTGCTGACCAGCCGGGCGCCATAGCTGGCACCTGGACAGAGCCCAGGGACCGGTAGTTGGTGGAGAAGGTGGAGCGAGTGGTGAAGCTTATGCTGTCTGGGGAGGAGGGCGAGAGGACAGGACTCAGCTTTGCTGACGACCTATTATTATTTTTTAAAAGAGATGGGGTTTTGTCATGTTGCCCAGGCTGGTCTTGAACTCTTAAGCTCAAGTGATCCTCCCGCCTCTACCTCTTCCCAAAGTGCTGGGACTACAGACATGAGCCACTGTGCCTGGCCTAGAGACCACAGTTTTAAATAAATAATTGAAAAATAAATAAATGGGGGAGAAATGACCATATCTTCCTTCCAGAAGAATTTTAATAAATGTAGAAGGAGACTGGATGCAATGGTGCACTCCTGTAATCCCAGCACTTTGGGAGGTTGAGATGGAAGGATTACCTGAGCTCAGGAGTTTGAGACGAGCTTGGGCAACACAGTGAAACCCTATCTCTATAAAAAATACAAAAATTAGCCAGGCATGGTGGCACAAGCCTGTAGTCCCAACTACTCAGGATGCTGAGGTGGGAGGATCTCTTAAGCCCAGGAGGTCAAGGCTACAGTGAACTGAGATCACATTACTGCACTCTAGCCTGGGTAACAGAGCAAGACCCTGTCTCAAAAAAAGAGAAACAGGGAAATAGAAAATCACCATTAAACAGTAATAATCATAAAAGAAAGATCCACCAATGGATGCTAAAATTAGTAAGTGGAATTTTGAGGAGAAATAGGATATTTTGGTCATTTCAAAAAATCTCCTCGGCCGGGCACGGTGGCTTACTCTTGTAATCCCAGCACTTTGGGAGGCCGAGGCGGGAGGATCACAAGGTCAGGAGATCGAGACCACGGTGAAACCCTGTCTCTACTAAAAATACAAAAAAAAAAAAAAATTAGCCAGGCGTGGTGGCGGGCGCCTGTAGTCCTAGCTACTCGGAGAGGCTGAGGCAGGAGAATGGCGTGAACCCGGGAGGCGGAGCTTGCAGTGAGCCGAGATTGCGCCACTGCACTCCAGCCTGGGCTACAGAGCAAGACTCCGTCTCAAAAAAAAAAAAAAAAAAAAAAAAAATCTCCTCCAAGATATTTATTCGGTGCAATTTCTCAAGTTAATAAAATTTAAATGCAAATTTACAAAAAGTGTAAAATTATTAATTACAAGAGAAACATAGTAATTTTATAGTAGAGAAACTCAACCAAGACACAGTTTAGCTAAGTGATCACGATTAACACCAGCAGTAAGAAGACAGTGACATCACAAAGTCCCTGCTCTGATGCACTGAAGAAAGCATAACACTGCTTATGCTGTATTCTAGCCAAAAAATGCATAACTTCAACCTAATCACGAGAAAAGCCTTAGACAAACCCAAACTGAGGGACATTCTGTAAAATAGCCAACCAGTTCTTTTAAAAAGTGTCAAGGACATTAAAAACAAGAGAAGATGGAGGAACAGTCACAGATTGGAAGAGACTGAAGAGACATGGAAACTAAATGTAATCAGTAACCCTGAATTGGATCCTTCAACAGAAATAGGACATTGATGGAAAAATTGGTGAAATTTTTTATTTTTGGAGGCAGAGTCTCGCTCTATCCCCCAGGCTGGAGTGCAATGGCGCGATCTTGGCTCACTGCAATCTCCGCCTCCCAGGTTCAAGTGATTCTCCTGCCTCAACCTCCTGAGTAGCTGGGATTACAGGCGCCTGCCACCATGCCCAGCTAATTTTTGTATTTTTAGTAGAGACAGGGTTTTGCCATGTTGGTCAGGCTGGTTTTGAACTCCTGACCTCAGGTGATCCACCTGCCTCGGCCTCCCAAAGTGCTGGGATTACAGGCGTGAGCCACCGCACCCGGCCCACACCTGGCTGATTTTTAAAAAATATTTTTGTAGGCTGGGCGCGGTGGCTCACGCTTGTAATCCCAGCACTTTGGGAGGCCGAGGCGGGCGGATCACGAGGTCAGGAGATTGAGACCACAATGAAACCCTGTCTCCACTAAAAAAAAATACAAAAAATTAGCCGGGCGTGGTGGCGGGCGCCTGTAGTCCCAGCTACTCGGAGAGGCTGAGGCAGGAGAATGGCATGAACCCCGGAGGCGGAGCTTGCAGTGAGCCGAGATTGCGCCACTGCACTCCAGCCTGGGCGACAGAGTGAGACCCCATCACTAAAAAAATATATATATATATTTTTTTGAGATGGAGTCTCACTCTGTCGCCCAGGCTGATATATATTTTTTTAGTGATGGGGTCTCACTCTGTCGCCCAGGCTGGTCTTGAACTCTTGGGCTCAAGCAATCCTCCCAGCTAGCCTCCCAAAGTGCTGGGATTACAAGCATGCACCACTGCGCCTTGTTTGTTTTTGAACTTCACACAAATGGAACCACATATAGTATGCACTCCTGCATGTGGCTTCTTTTGGCCAATACAATATCTTTGAGATTCATTCATGTCATTGCACATGGCAGTAGTTCATTAATTTTCATTCCTATATAATATTCAATTTTATGAACTACCACAGTTTGTTTATTCATTCACCTGTTGATGAACACTTGGATTGTTTCCAATTTTTGGCTATTCAGAAGAAGAAAGCTGGTCTGAACTTTTTTTTTTTTTTTTTTTTTTTTAGATGGAGTCTCACTCTTGTCACCCAGGCTGGAGTGCAATGGCGGGATCTCGACTCACTGCAACCTCCGCCTCCTGGGTTCAAGCGATTCTTCTGCCTCAGCCTCCAGAGAAGCTGGGATTACAGGTGCCTGCCACCACGCCCGCTAATTTTTGTAGTTTTAGTAGAGATGAGGTTTCACCATGTTGGCCGAGCTGGTCTCAAACTCCTAACCTCAGGTGATCCACCCAAATTGGCCTCCCGAAGTGCTGGGATTACCGGTGTGAGCCACCGAGCCTGGCCTGAACGTTCTTTTGATGAACACATATACGTTCATATATCTTGAATATACACCCCAGAGTGAAAGTGCTTATCTGAATACATCAAGGTAGACACATGCTTATCTTTTGTAAATATGGACAAACAGTTTGTACCAATGTAGTTTTACCAATTTAAAGCTCACACTACCACCATATAAGAGTTCTGGGGCCAGGTGTGGTGGCTCACTCCTGTAATCCCAGCACTTTGGGAGGCTGAGGCGGTGGATTGCTTGAGCTCAGGAGTTTGAGACCAGCCTGGGCAACATGGCAAAACCTGTTGTTACAAAAAATACAAAAATTAGCCAGGCATGGTTGCTCACACCTGTAGTTCCAGCCACTTGTGGGGCTTGAATAGGAGGATCAGTTGAACCTGGGAGGTCAAGGCTGCAGTGATCTGAGATTGCACCACTGCACACCAGCCTGGGTGAAGTGAGACCCTGTCTCAAAAAAAAAAAGAGTTCTGTTTGTCCTGCATCCTTGATAACAATTCATGTTGTCTATCCTTGTACACTTTTATTGCTTTAAATACTTCCTCTGTGTGAAGACCTTCCCCCGTCTGTATCTCCAACCAGGAATTCTCCCCTGATGCAACTAATGTATTCAGTTGTCAGCATGGCATCTTTCCTTGGATGTCTAGTAGATAATTCCAAGTTAACAGGTCAATGCAGAGTTTTCAAGTCCTCCTTCCCATCAAAAGGTTTCTTGTCTTGACTTCCTCATCCCCATAAAAAGCACCACCATCTACTCAGCTGCTCCAGCTAAAAACTCATAATTCTTCCCTTTTCCTTACCCATAAAAATATGACTTGTAAAAACATATGCACTGAGTCATAAAATTATTACAAAAATATTATGAAACTATGTACTTATTTCATTTCCTTTCCTATTTATTTATTTATTTATTTGCTCTGTTTTTTGCCTTGCTCTTTTGCCCAGGCTGAAGTGCAGTGGCATGATCTTGGCTCACTGCAATCTCCACCTCCCAGCAATTCTCCTGCCTTGGCCTCCCAAGTAACTGGGATTACAGGTGTGCGCCACCATACCTGGCTAATTTTGTATTTTTAGTACAGACGGGGTTTCACCATGTGATCCAGGCTGGTCTCGAACTCCTGACCTCAAGTGATCCACCCACCTCAGCTTCCCAAAGTGCTGGTATTACAGGCTAGAGCTACCGAGCCCAGCCCATTTCCCTCCTTTTTATTGAGGCAACAGTTACATATAGCAAAGTACAGCTTGATTAATTTTTACAAATATATACCTGTAATCATCACCCCATTCAAGAGTGTGGATTCAATTAGCCAGGCATGGTGGTGTATGCCTGTAGTCCCAGCTACTCAGGTGGCTGAGACAGGAGGATGGCTTGAGCCCGGGAGGTGGAGGCGGCGGTGAGCAGTGATCATGCCACTGCACTCTAGCCTGGGCAACGGAGTGAGACCTTGTCTCAAAAAAAAAAAAGTATGTGAATTCAATCCTCAAATGAAACTGCTGTATTCTATTTCCACGACATAACCCGAATCTTCCCATCTTCGCCACCATTCCCCCAATGCAAACCACCCTCATTCTTTTTTCTTTTTTTTTTTCTTTGAGACGGAGTCTCACTCTGTCGCCCAGGCTGGAGTACAGTGGCCCGAGATCTCGGCTCACTGCAAGCTCCGCCTCCCGGGTTCACACCATTCTCCTGCCTCAGCCTCCTGAGTAGCTGGGACTACAGGCGCCCGCTACCACTCCCAGCTAATTTTTTGTATTTTTAGTAGAGATGGGGTTTCTCTGTGTTAGCCAGGATGGTCTCGATCTCCTGACCTCGTGATCTGCCCACCTCAGCCTGCCAAAGTGCTGGGATTATAGGCGTAAGGCACCATGCCCGGCCTGTTTTTCTTTTTTCTTCTTGTGAGATGGAGTCTGGCTCTGTTGCCCAGACTGGAGTGTATTGGCACAATCTCCCTCACTGCAACCACCTCCGCGTCCCGGGTTCAAGCAATTCTCCTGCCTCAGTCTTCCGAGTAGCTGGGACTACAGGCGTGTGCCATCACGCCTGGTTAATTTTTGTACTTTTAGTAGAGACGGGGTTTCACCATGTTTGCCAGGTTGGTCTTGAACTCCTGACCTCAGGTGATCTCCCAAAAGTGCTGGGATTACAGGCATGAGCCACCATGCCTGGCCCAAACCACCCTGATTCTTGATTGCGTGGACTGTTCAGCACTAAAGAGATCTTTCCAAAAAACCAGGCCAGGCGCAGTGGCTCACGCCTGTAATCCCAACACTTTGGGAGGCCGAAGCAGGTAGATCACCTGAAGTCAGGAGTTCAAGACCAGCCTTCTGGCCAACATGGTGAAACCCTGTCTCTACTAAAAATACAAAATTAGCTGGGCATGGTGACGCGTGCCTGTAATCCCTGCTACTTGGGAGGCTGAGGCAGGAGAATTACTTGAGCCTGGGAGGTGGGAGTTGCAGTGAGCTGAGATTGCACCACTGCACTCCACCTTGGGCAACAGAGCGAGATTCCATCTCAATAAATAACTGAATTAATTAAATAAATAAAATAAACTGATCTGGCTGGGCGCAGTGGCTCACACCTGTAATCCCAGCACTTTGGTAGGCTGAGGCGGGTGGATCACCTGAGGTCAGGAGTTCAAGACTATCCTGGCCAACATGGTGAAACCCCGTCTCTACTAAAAATACAAAATTTTGCCGTGCATGGCGGCACGTGCCGGTAGTCCCAGCTACTCGGGAGGCTGGGGCAGGAGAATTGCTTGAACCCAGGAGGCAGAGGTTGCAGTGAGCCGAGATCACACCACTGCACTCCAGCCTGGGCAACAGAGCGATACTCTGTCTCAAAAACAACAACAACAAAAACTGATCATGTTACCTTCTTGCTTTACGCCATCCAGTGTAAAGTCTCTTTAGTGTTCCCACATAAAATACGAACTCCTTGCCTTGGCCTGAAAGATTTCAAGTAATCTGACCCCTGTCCACCTCTCTGTCCTCATTTCCTCAGTGGAAGACTGATCTCATTCCATTCCAGCCGTAGCCCGCCCGCCCTCTCTCCCTCCCTCCCTTCCTTTTTTTTGAAACAGGGTCTACTTTGTCACCCAGGCTGGAGTGCAGTGGTGTGATCACGGCTTACTGCAACCTCTGCCTCCCAGGCTCACCTCTGCCTCCCAGGCTCAAGAGATTCTTCCACCTCAGCCCCCCAAGTAGCTGGGACTACAGGCGTGTGCCACCACACCCGGCTGATTTTTGCATTTTTTGCAGAGACAGGGTTTCACCATGTTGCCCAGGCTGGTCTTTAACTCCTGAGCTCAAGTGATCCACCCACCTCAACCTCCCAAAAT
>NW_026652279.1:29868446-29881595 GCF_009828535.3 Hylobates moloch
CTTTCTTCCTTTCTTCCTTTCTTCCTTTCTTCCTTTCTTCCTTTCTTCCTTTCTTTCTTTCTTTCTTTCTTTCTGATGGAGTCTTGCTCTGTTTCCCAGGCTGGAGTGCAGTGGTGCCATCTTGATTCACTGCAAGCTCCGCCTCCCAGGTTCAGGCCGTTCTCCTGCCTCAGCCTCCCGAGTAGCTGGGACTACAGGTGCCCGGCACCACGCCCGTCTAATTTTTGTGTTTTTAGTAGAGACGGGGTTTCGCCTTGTTAGCCAGGATGGTCTCGATTTCCTGACCTTGTGATCCACCTGCCTCGGCCTCCCAAAGTGCTGGGATTACAGGCGTGAGCCACCGCGCTCGGCCCAGCCACAGCATTTTCTTAAACACATCAGGCTGGTTCCCACTTCAAGACCTTTTTTTTTTTTTTTTTTTTTTGAGACAGAATCTCAATCTGTCGCCAGGCTGGAGTGCAGTGGCGCGATCTCGTCTCACTGCAAACTCTGCCTCCCGGATTGACGCCATTCTTCTGCCTCAACCTCCCGAGTAGCTGGGACTACAGGTGCCTGCCACCACGCCCGGCTAATTTTTTTGTATTTTTAGTAAAGACAGGGTTTCACCGTGTTAGCCAGGATGGTCTCGATTTCCTGACCTCGTCATCCGCCTGCCTCGGCCTCCCAAAGTGCTGGGATTACAGGTGTGAGCCACCGCACCTGGCCACCACCTCGGGACCTTTGCACCTGCTGCTCCCTCTGTCTAGGAAGCTCTTTCCTCAAACCTTTGCCCAGCTGCTTCATCTGTTGAGGTCTTAGCCCAAATGCCTCCTCCTCAAAAAGTGCCCTCCCTGACCTTTGCTGAAGTTGCCCCTCCACGCTCCAGGAACTCTCTATTTTATTTTCTGAAGAGCTCTTATTTTCCTTATCTAATCACTTTCTTCCTTCTTGCTTATTTCCTACACTAAAATGTAAAGTCCCCAGGGGCAGGGGCCGTTTGTGTCTAATACCCTGCCGCGTTGCATCCCTGTTGTATATATAGATCTGCACTGTCCATTATGATAGCCACTACCTACAGTGGGCTATTTAAAGTTAAATTAATGAAAAATAAATATAATTAAGAATTTTTGTTCCCCAGTCACACTAATTCCATTTCAGGTGCTCAATAGCCACATGTGGCTAGTGGCTATCAGATACTATACTGCAGATGTAGAACATTTTCAACATTGCAGTGTTCTGTTAACTTTGGTCTAGAACCTAGGTACCTCATAATAACAGGTGTTCAAGGGGGGTGTCAATTTAATAAAGATTTCTTTTTTTTTTTTTTTTTGAGACGGAGTCTCGCTCTGTCGCCCAGGCTGGAGTGCAGTGGCACAGTCTCAGCTCACTGCAAGCTGCACCTCCTGGGTTTGCACCATTCTCCTGCCTCAGCCTCCCGAGTAGCTGGGACTACAGGCGCCTGCCACCACGCCCGGCTAATTTTTTGTATTTTTAGTAGAGACGGGGTTTCACCGTGTTAGCCAGGATGGTCTTGATCTCCTGACCTCGTAATCCGCCCGCCTCGGCCTCCCAAAGTGAATAAAGATTTTTTATCCTTATGAGTGAGAAAAACATAGCCCAGAGAGGTTGTTTCATTATCCCAAGGTCACACAGCCAGGAAGGAGCCTAGCAGAGATTTGAAGCCAGGCTTGTCTGGCTCTGAAGCACACACTACTCCCTTTCCCATCCAGCAGCCTCCTGGCTGTTTATGGAAGGATTGTTGCCTGGGATATTAAGGGATCTGCAGTCAATCCTGACTCCTTCCCAGATTCATTGGCTGTGTGACCCTCAGCAAATCCCTTTGCTTCTCGGCCTCAGTTGCACTGGTAAAAAACATGAAGAAACTGGTCGGGCGCGGTGGCTCACGCCTGTAATCCCAGCACTTTGGGAGGCCTAGGCGGGCGGATCACGAGGTCAGGAGATCGAGACCATCCTGGCTAACACGGTGAAACCCTGTTTCTACTAAAAATACAAGAAAAATTAGCCAGGCGCAGTGGCGGGCGCCTGTAGTCCCAGCTACTCGGAGGGACTGAGGCAGGAGAATGGCGTGAACCCGGGAGGCGGAGCTTGCAGCGAGCCGAGATTGCGCCAATGCACTCCGGGCTGGGCGAAAGAGCGAGACCCCATCTCAAAAAAAAAATGAAGAAACTGACCCTGCCGTTCTGAGGGTTGGGGATGGCAGGCAGGGGGCCTTGTGTGACTCAGTTCATTCCCCAGATCCTGTCTGGCTCAGGGGCGGGCAAGCACCGTGGGCGAGGGGATTGGGTGAGGGGTCCTTTGGTTGGCCTGATCAGCTTTGGTTGATAGCTCCTGTTTCTTGAATGCCTACAGATGAGAAAGCGGAGGCTCAAGAGAGGTAAAGTAACTTGGCCAAGGCTACACACAGAAGAGGCAGAACTGGGATTCGAACCGGAAACTCTCTGATATCATGTCCATCCCGCAAGACAGAGCTGGCACCTACGGGAATAACAAGGAGGTGGTGGCCGGATAGTGAGCTCCCCGTCTCTGGGGGAGTGTGCAAGCCGGCGCTGCGCTGTCAGCAGGGCAGGGGCTGGGGCCAGGGCCAAGACCACCAAGCCAGGCCCAGGCCTGGCCGCCTCCCGCGGCCGCCATGGCCAAGGCGTGAGCACGGGGCGGGGCGGGAGCTGCTATTTCTGTCTGGTGACCGCAGCCCGCGCAGCTGGCGAGGGAGGGGGCGCCCGCGCCGCCATATTCACTCCCGCCGGCCGGCCCCGCGGCGCGCGGCCACCATGAGCACCGCCGCCTTCCACATCTCCAGCCTCCTGGAGAAGATGACGTCCAGCGACAAGGACTTCAGGTGCACCCCGCCGCCGGCCCCCGCCTCTCCTTCCCGCTCTGAAGCCGGGGGCCTTCTTCCCCTCCCGAAGCGCCAGCCCATCCCCCATGACCATGCAGCCCCCCTGCCTCTTCTCTCTTCTCCCTGCATTAAGCTGCGCCCTCTCCCCACAGACCCACTCCTGCCTCATGGTCCCCACTGAAGCTCCTGCGGTTCTCTCCTAGTGGCCGTCCTGCCCCTCCGTGACTCCAGTCCCTGCTTCGTCTCCCACCGTGCAGGCTTCAGTCCTACCTCTCACCCCCGATCAGAGCCCCAGCTCCACCCCTTTGCACCCTGCCTCGGCCTCTCCTCCCTCGTGTGTGTCCGGCTCCCTTCTTCCCCCGCAACTGATGCCCCAGCGTCCCCTCCCTGCCGCCCCCGCCACTTTCAGCGAGCCCACAGTGAAGCCCTACGCCTCTCCTTGGGGACCCCAGCACCTGCCTCTCCGCATTGAACCCGGACCCTTCCCGGGACCGCAACCCCCAGCTGACTTTCTCACTGGCACCCACAGTGCTGCCTCCTTCTCAACATCACCCGGACCCCTCCCTCCCCCTCCCCCTCCCCCTCCCCCTTTCCCTCCCCCTCTCCCTCCCCTCCTGGGATTGTTCAGACCCAGCCTAAAGGAGGGAGCTGGGCTGAGTCTGGCTTTCCAGTCACAGCTAGGTGATGGTTGGGGTAGGACCTTCTAGGTTTTGTGTGCCACTCCCCTTCCCCACTCCCTTTTTCCTTCTTTCCCCTTCTCACAGCACCACAGAACCACAGGAATAGAGCTGAAAAGAACGGTGGAAACATCTGGTCCAATGAGTTTCCACCTGCATTCTCCGGGGAAACTGAGGCCCAGGGAGGAAAAGGGATTGGCCCGTGGTCTCATGGCCAGTTCTGGCCCCTCCTGCCGAAAGAAGACCTTGGAGACTCAATGAACATTTTTTCACTTTGTCCCCATTTTACAGATAGGGAAACTGAGTCTCAGAGGCATGAAGGGCATAGGTTCAGTCACAAAGCCAGGAAGTGGGAGACTTAGTCCAAATCCAGGCCAGTCTAATACAGAGGCCAAGATCTTAGCGAGGTCCTCTTGATTCCAGCCCCCTGACAGGTGAGGAGACTGAGACCTGCTCTGGTAGTCTGACTCCTACTCTTCTCCTGCAGCCCATTCCTCAGTACCCCTCAAGAGCCCCCCACATTAATAGAGCCTGGGATCCAAGGTCTTGGCTTCAGATCCCAGCTGCCATTGCTCACTGGCTGTGTGACCATGGACAAGTAACTTAACCTCCATGAGTCTCCCTGTGCTTCTGTTTCTATAAAATGGGGATAACAGAACCCGTCTCTGAGGATTGGGGTAAGGATGAAATAAGATAGTACATGTGAAATGCTCAGGTTTATGGCAGGCACTAGGTTGGTGCTTAATAAATGGACACTGTTACGATTCTGTGCACATCCAAAATCTGCCACGCCCTGTCCCCTCTCTAGACCTTCACTAGGGGGATTCTTTGCTCTCCCTTGACCTCCTCCCTTCATCTGACAGCTCCTATAACTCTTGACCCCAGGCAGGATTAGGTACCTCCTTTCAGCTCCCATGATGCCTCCCCTCATGTTTCTGCTAGATCACTTTTCAGCCCTGGGAGACCCTGAGCTCCTGGGCCACCGGGACTATGCACTTCCTCTTAGTGCCCCAACACCTGTGCTGGGTACACAGTAGGTGCTTAGTCAATGTTCGCTGGGTCCCAGGCTCCCTACTGTGCACTCAACGTGTAATCTCAGTCCACCCATGGGTGGTAGTGATTGTTCTTCCTGTTTTCCGGAAGCTTGGAGGAGTGCAGTGACTTGCCCAAGGTCACAGAGCTGGCTAGTGGCCTAGGGGATTTGCGCTAGTGTCTCTCAGGCCTCTGGTCCAGTCCCTGGGAGAGGAAGTTGGCCCTGCCAGCTAGAGCCCGAGAAGCCCTTTCAGCCTGTCTCTGCCAGTGGCCTGAAGAACACTTAAAACCACCCCAAGCATGTGAGAATGGTGTCTATTTTTAAAGTCCAAATACCAGGGTGCTGGGTCCTGCAGACCAGCTGTCCAGGCGCCTGTGTGGCCAAGGGTTTCAGCCGAGTTGCCTCTAGGGTTTCTCTGTAATGAAACTGAGACTGTGTCCTCTGGTTCCTGGAGTGGGGCAGTTGACTGCAAATGGGGGTCCCAGGTTGGGTGGAGGAGATCTTTGTTTCCTGTTCTTCCTGGGCCCTGGCTTTATGGGCAGGAGGTGCCCCATTACCACGGAGGCTCCAGCAGTTAAAACGAGTACACTTGTGGGTCTTGCAGGAATTACCAAGTCATTTCTTGAAAACACAGTAGTATTGGTTGAAAAGCCAGGAGACCTGTGTGGTGGGCTGGTTTTCCGCCCAGTTTGCTGTTACCTTAGGCAGTTTGTGCAGCCTGCCTGAGCCTAGTTTTCTTACTACCTCATGCTAAGAGCTAGATTGTCCTATTGAAACCTCCCAAGCATACTATGAGGTAGGGCAAAGAAAAGTTCCAATTTTATATACAGAAAATCTGAAGCCCAGAGAAAAGGAAGTAGTTACCCAATGTCACCTAGTTGATACACGGCAAGACCAGTATACTCACTTAAAGCCAAACTTTGGTGCTCAAGCTCTTACCACCAAATTATATACTTTTCCTTCCCTCTCCCATCCCTGCACACATACACGTATAAAACATGGCTTGCTTTCTCCAGGAGCTAGTGTCTGCAGGAACCAAGGTGTCTGAAATGCTGAGGCATCTTCAGAAGAGTTGGTTTCTGAGTTCGGACTATTTGGCTGTAAGTTCTGTTAAGGGCTAGCTCTCTCACTACCTCTCCTCCTGCTCTCACCCTCCCCGACAAAGCCCTCTGCAGACCTGTTCTTTGTTGAGCCTGGAGTCCCAGAGATAAACGTGATGAGCCTCTGCCTTCAGTGAGTGTACAGTCCAATGGAGAAGATGCTCTGGTGGCCAGACTTGTATTGCAGTGTGAGAAGTGCTATAAAGGAGGGGTGCAGAGTGCTCTGAAAGGATCCTGTCCAGGGAACCATTGTGCTTAGGGGCTGTGGATGCGGGGGTAGGGCAGGGAGGTCAGTCATCCTTGAGCTGGGACATTTGAGCTGGGCTCTTGATGGGTGAATAGGAGCTCAACAGATGGAGAAGAAGCACGGGGATAGGAGGCCTATCTTGGGCAAAGAGGCACATCGCTTGGGTTGCCAGGCTGAGCTGGGCCCCCATGGACTGCAGCAGAAACACAACTTGGAGACCCTGCATGCCATCTCAGAATGTCCCCTCAGCTGAGCAGACGTAGGGGTGCATGTGCCCACCTCAGGCCTTGGCCTGGCTCAAATCCAAACCTCCTCCTTCACTTTACCTTTGCCCAGAGGTGGGCACAGTCCTGCCATCCTTCCCATGCTGCCAGCCCAGCCTCCTTCTCTCTCCTAGCAACTTGTGGCTAATCTACGTGTTAAAAATAAACAGGACATGGACCAGTCCATCCCTGGTAACGGCACTATGGGCTGCGGTGACATCTAGGAGCAGGTCTGAGTCTGCACAGATGAGAGCCAGAATCCCAACTGTGATCGATTCTGCCACAGGAGGTGGGGGTCAGGGCTCTTGGTTGATTTGCTCAACCATGCTGGAAAGCAGGGCCAGTGTGGGGTGGTGGAGTGGCCTAGCAGGGTCAGTAAAAACTGGAGGCTTTCTCCGAGGCAGCCTCACAGTATCTCCTCGCTGCTCTGTCCTGTTTTCTCCTGAGACTCCGCTTTCACATGCCTGCAGGAGCCAGTCAGTGGGTGAAGTGGGCTTAGTGGGGACCAGGTGAACTGGGGAGAGGGCAGCCACAACCTGATTCTAGTCAGGTATTGTCACCAGGGATTGTAGGCCCCGTTGTATTCAAATATTCTGTTTTCAAGATAATCTGGGCTGGGCGCAGTGGCTCACGCTTGTAATCCCAGCACTTTGGGAGGCCGAGGCGGGCAGATCACGAGGTCAGGAGATCGAGGCCACGGTGAAACCCCGTCTCTACTAAAAATACAAAAAATTAGCCGGGCGTGGTGGCGGGCGCCTGTAGTCCCAGCTACTTGGAGAGGCTGAGGCAGGAGAATGGCCTGAACCCGGGAGGTGGAGCTTGCAGTGAGCCAAGATTGCGCCACTGCACTCCAGCCTGGGCGACAGAGCGAGACTCCGTCTCAAAAAAAAAAAAAAGATAATCTGGAAGTCAGTGTTTTTTTTGTTTGTTTGTTTTTGTTTTTGTTTTTGTTTTTTTTGAGTCTCACTCTGTCACCCAGGCTGGAGTGCTGTGGCACAATCTTGGCTTACTGCAACCTCTGCCTCCTGGGTTCAAGTGATTCTTTTGCCTCAGCCTCCCGGGTTCAAGTGATTCTCCTGCCTCAGCCTCCCAAGTAGCTGGGACTACAGGCGTACACCACACCTGGCTAATTTTCGTATTTTTAGTAGAGATGGGGTTTCCCCATGTTGGCCTGGCTGGTCTCTAATTCCTGACCTTAAGTGATCCGGCGACCTTGGCCTCCCAAAGTGCTGGGATTACAGGCGTGAGCTGCTGCGCCCAGCCTGGAAATCAGTATTTTTTTTTTTTTTTTTTTTTCGAGATGGAGACTCGCACTGTCACCCAGGCTGGAGTGCAGTGGCGCGATCTCAGCTCACTGCAAGCTTTGCCTCCCGAGTTCAAGTGATTCACCTGCCTCAGCCTTCCCAGTAGCTAGGATTACAGGTGTCTGCCATCGTGCTCGGCTAATTTTTGTATTTTTAATAGAGACAGGGTTTCACCATATTGGCCAGGCTGATCTAGAACTTTTGACCTCAGGTGATCCACCCGCCTCAGGTTCCTAAAGTGCTGGAATTACAGGCGTGAGCTGCCATGCCAGGCCAAAGTCAGTATTTTTATGTCAACTCTCCCAATGTTCAAATGTTGACAAGTAATTTAAATTTTTGAAAACGTTTGCAAGCTGGATACAGCTGAGGGCTACTAGTTTCAGACCTCTGCTCCTACCCTCTTAATTTTGGCAGGAATGGTGCCCAATAATGCCCCCAGCCTCAACTTTCCATGGCTTCCAGCTTAGACTCCCACTGCAGTTTCTTTCTTTCTTTTTTTTTTTTTGAGACGGAGTCTCGCTCTGTCGCCCAGGCTGGAGTGCAGTGGCGCAATCTCGGCTCACTGCAAGCTCCGCCTCCCGGGTTCACGCCATTCTCCTGCCTCAGCCTCTCCGAGTAGCTGGGACTACAGGCGCCTACCACCACGCCCGGCTAATTTTTTTGTATTTTTAATAGAGACGGGGTTTCACCGTGGTCTTGATCTCCTGACCTCGTGATCCGCCCGCCTCGGCCTCCCAAAGTGCTGGGATTACAAGCGTGAGCCACTGCGCCCGGCCTCCCACTGCAGTTTCAAATGCCTGGGACAGCATCAGGCTTTTGGTGTCAGGCCCCACGAATCCTCCACCTCTGGGTGGGTAGCCCTTGCCTCTGGTGCCCACCCTAGGTCAGTGAGCCAGTCAACTATTGGCGCTGGTCTCCAAAATATGCCCATGCCCATCAGCATGGCGTAGGGCAGTGGTTTTCAAAGTGTGGTCCCTGACTCTCAGTGTCATCCAGGAATGTGTTAGAAATGCGGATTCCTGGGCCCCACCTCAGACCTGCTGATTCAGAAACTCTGGGAATGGGGCCTAGTATTATTTAACAAGCCCTGCTGGTGATTCTGATGCTGGCTATAGCTGGAGATCCACTGCTGTAAGGGCAGGGACTGAGCCAGTTCTCTGAGATGGGAGTGGACAGGGCTCGCCCTCCTCCATCTGTTTGGTAGACAGGCCTCTAGCTCTGACTTGGACACAAGGTGTCTGTTCAACCTTCTGGTATCCCTTGGCTGAGCGCAGTGGCTCACACCTGTAATCCTAGCATTTTGGGAGGCTGAGGTGGGCGGATCACGGGGCCAGGAGATCAAGACCATTCTGGCTAACACGGTGAAACCCCATCTCTACTAAAAACACAAAAAATTAGCCAGGTGTGGTGGCGGGCGCCTGTAGTCCCAGCTACTCAGGAGGCTGAGGCAGGAGAATGGCGTGAACCCGGGAAACGGAGCTTGCAGTGAGCCGAGATCGCGCCACTGCACTCCAGCCTGGGCAACAGAGCAAGACTCTGTCTCAAAAAACAAAACAACCTTCTGGTGTCCCTTTCTCAGCTGTTGTGAGATGTGGATGATGTCCTGTGCCATTATAATAATGGCAGTGCCATTTACTGAGCGCTCACCATGTGCACTTAAAACCCCATGAGGCAGATACTAGTCTCATCCCCGTTTTCAGACAGGTAAACTAATGCTTGGAGAGGTGAAATGACTTGCCCAAGTTCACACTGCATAAATGGCTGAGGTGGGAGCCACCGACCCTGAAACATTACGCATTTAGCCAGCATGCTGAGCCGTTCCTAGTCTGCCACCATGTGGCAGTTGGTGTCACATATATGTGGGTCTCCTTGTAGCCCAACCATGCCCACTGCCCAAATAATCCACCGTCATGTGGCACTTAACGACGGGGAGACATTCTGAGAAGTGCATCCTTAGGCGATTTTGTCCTTGTGTGAACCTCATAGAGTGTGCTTACACAACCTAGATGGTAGAGCCTACTACACTCCCAGGCTATATGGTGTGGCCTGTTGCTCCTGGGCTACAAACCTGTATTGAGTACTGTAGGCAGTTGTAACAGAGTGGTATTTGTGTGTCTAAACACAGAAAAGGTACAGTAAAAATAAGGTAGAAAAGATTAAAATGGCATGCCTGTAAACGGCAGCTCCATTATAATCTTTTTTTTTTTTTTTTTTGAGACGGAGTCTTGCTCTGTCGCCCAGGGTGGAGTGCAGTGGCATGATCTTGGCTCACTGCAAGCTCGTCCTCCCGGGTTCACGTCATTCTTCTGCCTCAGCCTCCCGAGCAGCTGGGACTACAGGCGCCCGCCACCACGCCCGGCTAATTTTTTGTATTTTGTTTAGTAGAGATGGTTTCACCGTGTTAGCCAGGATGGTCTCGATCTCCTGACCTCGTGATCTGCCCACCTCGGCCTCCCAAAGTGCTGGGATTACAGGTGTGAGCCACTGCGCCTGGCCAGCTCCATTATAATCTTATGGGACAGCCATTGTATATGTTGCCTGTCACTTACCAAAACATCATTATGTGACACAGGACTGCATTTGACCTCGAATCTTTGTATTAAGGTCTACTTCTAGGGGAACCCTGAGGTACTGCCCAAATCCACTAGGGCCCAGGAGCTGCTCAGCAATCCTCCTCCGCCCTCCCTCTGCAGGTTCATGGCCACCAGTGACCTGATGTCGGAGTTGCAGAAGGACTCCATTCAGCTGGACGAGGATAGCGAGCGCAAGGTGGTGAAGATGCTGCTCCGGCTCCTGGAGGACAAGAACGGTGAGGTGCAGAACCTGGCTGTCAAGTGGTGAGTGTCAGCCTCGGTGGAGCAGGAGAAGGGGACCTACCTGGTGTGGGAGCATCCTGGGGACCCCTGTCCGTTTGGGGTACAGCCTCGCAGAGAAGACCTGCTGAGCAGCTCTTGTTGAATGGTACCTTAGTCTGAGTTTTCCCAGAAGAAGATGCTGAGACAAGGATTCAAATCTAAGTTTATTTGGGAGGTGATCCCAGGAAACATGGTGGAGGAGTAGGGAAGTGAGGCAGGAAAGGGAAGAGGACCAGTCAAGGGTATGGTACGAAGCAAGTGACCACAGTGGGCCTGATGAGCTTAATCCCATGGGGACCTCTGGGACACAGTATAGGACATGCCCCTTGGACTTTTCCCACTCAAAGGGTAAGGGAGCTGGGGTATTAATCCACCAGCTCCCTGGTAGTCATTGGTTAAGGGCTGCTTCTGGGTAGGATGGAGGGTTGTCCACTTCCTGCCACCTCCAGCCAGAGAAAGCCCTCAGACAGATGTAAATACTGGGAAGGTCAAGCTGACACACATCAAGGTGGTAAAGGCTTAAAGCCTGGGTGCGGTGGCTCATGCCTGTAATCCCAGCACTTTGAGAGGCCAAGGTGGGTGGATCACCTGAGGTCAGGAGTTTGAGACCACCCTGACCAACATGGTGAAACCCTGTCTCTACTAAATAATAATTAAAAAAAAAAGTTGCCAGGCATGGTGGTGCATGCCTGTAATCTCAGCTACTTGGGAGGCTGAGGCAGGTGAATCGCTTGAACCCAGGAGGCAGAGATTGCATTGAGCCAAGATTGAGCCATTGCACTCCAGCCTGGGCAACAAGAGCAAAAACTCCATCTCAGAAACAAAAAACAAACAAACAAAAAAAGGCTTAGGGGACATGGGACTGGGAGAGGTCCTAAAAGCCCCAGCCTTACATCACTGTGAGGCTGTGATCCTGAGACTTGGCCAGTTATCTCGAGTAGAAAAAGACAAGACAAAGGGTATGTGCAGAGCACGTGGGGATGCTTGTGTGATAGGGTCATTCTCACACCCACACCTGAGAACCACTAGTGTAAGGCAGAGGTTGTCAACCTTGACTGCAGGTTAGCATCACCTGGGTAATTTTAAATAGAATGCCAGGGATCAAGGGACAACAGGGTGAGAGAATTGGGCACTGTCTCTCAAACCACTGCCTGTGAGCTGGGTCCAGGCATTCTTCTGGGGCGTGTTAATGAATTGCAATGTGATCCCAAGAGCAGAGGGAATTCAGTAAAGGGTTTTATGTAGGAAGGTGACATGGACAAGCTTATGAGCTGGGAATGTCTTTCTGGTCGTGGAGTAGACTTAGGATGGATTTCCCATCAGCAGAACCAATACCTTTTTATAACAAATAGTTTGTTAATACCGTTTTCCTATTAGGAAATGAAATTCATACATTATAAAACCTACCTCTACACATAATGCCCTAACCATAATCATAAAGGCAAACTAGAAGGAATGTAGTTTATAGTAAAGTAGTGTGTGTTTCCATGTATGTGTGCTTGGGCACTGTGATGGTAGAAGTGATGAAGTCACGAGAAGCCTGCATCTACATGTGAACTCATCGTGAGTACAGATACAGACAGGGGGTTTTGGGGACTCAGGTTTCAGAATTGGAGGCATTGCTCTTAGTGACAAGATTTTCTTTTTTTTCTTTTTTCTTTTTTTGAGACAGAGTCTCACTTTGTCACTCAGGCTGGAGTACAGTGGTGCAATCTCAGCTCACTGTGACCTCCCCCTCCCAGGTTCAAGTGATTCCCGTGTCTCAGCCTCCTGAGTAGCTGACATTACAGGCATGCACCACTACACCTGGCTAATTTTTGTATTTTTAGTAGAGGCGGGGTTTCACCATGTTGGCCAGGCTGGTCTTGAACTCCTGACCTCAAGTGATCTGCCTGCCTTGGCCTCCCAAAGTGCTGGGATTACAGGCATGAGCCACCACACCCAGCCAGGATTTTCTAGAGTGACCGTCTCCCAATAAAGTTTCCCAGAAAACAAAGTAGAATTTTCCTTCAATTTACCTGAAAATTGCATTCTTAGAAAATCTAGAATGTGGTATATTAAAACAATGTAAAAAGTATTTTGTGTCTATATATAAAATGAAATTTTAGACTCAGATAATTATAGAAAGGCCTTTTACCTATACAAATGCCCATTGGGATGTTAGAATCTCTTGCGGGGCATGGACAATGCTTTGTTTTGCATTATTGTCTTTCTGCCGTTCCTGCTCCCCACCCCCTTAAAGGCCAGAAGTACTAACTCAATAGTTTTGATGACCAAAGACCCCCATAAATTGCCAAGGCGGTATTATTCCTAGTGGGAACCAGTGATATAGGAGGTAGGATGGAGGACTCCATGATTACGTAGATAGAGGAGCTGTGGAGAAGGAAGTTGAGAGAGCCAAGGTTTGAAAACCATGGTGCACATGCCTGTAGTCCTAGCTATTCTGGAGGCTGAGGCAAGAGGATCACTTGAGGCCAGCAGTTCAAGACCAGCCTGGGCAACATAGCGAGACACTAAAAAAAAGAAATTAGCCAGCCGGGCGCGGTGGCTCACGCTTAGTAATCCCAGCACTTTGGGAGGCCGAGGCGGGCGGATCACGCAGTCAGGAGATCGAGACCACGGTGAAACCCCGTCTCTACTAAAAAATACAAAAAATTAGCTGGGCGTGGTGGCGGGCACCTGTAGTCCCAGCTACTCAGAGAGGCTGAGGCAGGAGAATGGCGTGAACCCGGGAGGCGGAGCTTGCAGTGAGCCGAGATTGCGCCACTGCACTCCAGCCTGGGCAACAGAGCGAGACTCCGTCTCAAAAAAAAAAAAAAAAAAAAAAAAAAAAA